>NC_057808.1:25064227-25084638 GCF_018294505.1 Triticum aestivum
TGATATTTATTTGTGTTTAAATATGTTCAAACTTGTTTAAATCATAACAGTAATATTTTTATAAGACCGTAATAATTTTTTTTAAAATATCATCAAACAGTAATGCCGGTGGAGCGGGGGAGGGTGCGCGGGGTGCGGGGGGCCGGTGGACCGGGGGGTGCTCGGCGGCGAGGGGGACCGGATCTGGCGAGGTGGGATAGCTAGCGATTGAGATGGAGGGGGATCGAGATCTGGCGAGGTGGGATAGCTAGCGATCGAGATGCAGGGGGATCGAGATCGAGTGTCCATGAAATTTAAAAATATTCATGATAGTTCAAAAAGTGCCCATGAAATACAATCGAGAAATGAAGGCTACGATTTAAATACAATCGATCTTAGCTAGCTATCTGTTCACAATCTTCTTGCCCTTCTTTTTCGCAAATGGAGTTCTTCTGTGGAACGGACGTCCTTTAGGTAGGGTGGTCCTGCTTCTTCTTGTGGTGTATGCTGCTACTTCATCATCGTCGTCATGTTCGATTCTCGGGTCGCCGTACTTGTCGAAGTCTTGCTCATTGGCTACTCCATCCATTCCGATGATCTTCCTTTTGCCTCTCCTCACGACAACACGACTGGGCTTTGACGGGTCGGTAATGAAGAAGCATTGGTCCACTTGGGAAGCCAGTACCCATGGCTCATTTTTCGCGGTGACGTTTGCGCCTGCGGTCTTGGATTTGGCTTCGGGTATAACCATGGTGGTGAAATACCGGTCTTCTTTTAGGACGCTCTTGGCCCATCTGACACGGAACATCGGGACCTTCTCTCCAGCGTAGCTCAGCTCCCAGATCTCCTCGATCCTTCCGTAGTATCTGTCCTTGTCGTTACCGGTGTAGGATTCCATCGTTACAACGGAGTTCTGATAACCATCGCTCTTCATGTCCTTGGCCTCGGTGTAGAATGTGTAGCCGTTGATATCGTACGCCTCATAGGTCATCAGGTTGTGCTCGGCGCCCTGTGACAAGGCGAATATGAGTTGTTCTTCCGCGGAAGAATCCTCATGTAAAGGGTACGACAGAAGCTTCTGCTTGAACCAACGCGTGAAACATGAGTTGTGCTCTTTGAGTATATCTCCGTCCGTCCTCTGTTGGCCTCGGTCATTGTACGTCTTCTTAATAAAGGTTTTGTGCTCTACCACCCAAGGATCGACCACGTCTATGTGTTGTAGCGCGACTAGGTTTGCTCTTTCAAAGTCGGCGAGTCGACCCTCGAAGTCGACATGCATTTCGCGGCGACCCTCACGGTGACCACATCCAGCGAGCCTGCCGAGGTGCCTGTTGACGGGCAGACCAACGGGGTTCTCGATGCCTAGATAATTCGTGCAGTAGGAGATGCACTCTTCGGTCAGAAAGCCTCTGGCTATGCTTCCCTCTGGACGTGACATGTTGCGAACGTATCCTTTGATGACACCATTCATCCTTTCGAACGGCATCATGCTGTGCAGGAACGTCGGCCCGAGTTGGATGATATCGTCCACGATATGGACCAGCAGATGCACCATAACGTCGAAGAATGCGGGCGGGAAGTACATCTCAAGCTCGCATAGTATCACCACGATCTCTTCCTATAGCCTTCTGAGTTGCCTCACGCCAACAGACTTCCGAGAGATGACGTCGAAAAAGTTGCATAGGCCAAATAGCGTTTCACGGACGTGCGCGTCCATGATCCCACGGATTGCAACTGGAAGTATCTGCGTCATCAGCACGTGACAGTCGTGAGACTTCATCCCGCTGAACTTCAGCTTCGCTAGGTCTAGGTATCTGCTTATCTTCCCCGCGTAACCGCAAGGAAGTTTTACTCCTACGAGGCAGGTGAAAAACTGCTCGATCTCCTCCTGACTTAGAGTGAAGCACGCGGGAGGGTAGTCATTTCCGGTCTTCTTGGCCTTTTTGCCTTTGCGACGACTTTCCGTGTCCTGCTTCGCCTCATCATCATCATCATCATCATATATAGCGTGAAGCTCCTGCCTGATGCCCATTGATTTCAAGTCTGCCCTTGCTTTCGGCCCATCTTTGGTCCTCTCTGGCATGTTGAGCAGGGTACCAAGCAGACTCTCGCACACGTTCTTCGTGATATGCATGACATCAAGGCTGTGAGGCACACGGTGGATCTTCCAGTTCGGCAAGTCCCAGAAAACAGACCTCGTTTTCCATACCTTCAGCAGCGGCTCTGGCGCCTTTCGCTTCTTTCCCGGATCTGGCGCCTTTTGCTTCTTTCCCGGCAGTGGGCAGTCTATCCAATTTTTCAACAGCTCGTCTATTTCCTCGCCGCTCCTCGTACGCGGGCGTCCTCGGGGTTCGGTTTCACGATCGAATAGATCCTTGCGTTTTCTCCATGGGTCATCGTCGCGAAGCCACCTTCGATGTCCCATGAACACGGTTTTCGAAGACCCGGGATCTCTATCTAGCTGGTGATACGTTGTGTCATCCATGCACCTGACGCATCCAGAAAATCCGTGGACCACCTGCCCCGCGAGATATCCGTAACCGAGATAGTCGTGCATCGTCGTGAGCAGCGCGACTCTCATAGGGAAATATTCTTTCTCTGCGGCGTCCCACGTATTGGCTGGCGTTTTCCACAGCGTGTCAAGCTCCTCTTTCAGCAGCCCCAGATACAAATTGATGTCGTTCCCTGTTTGTTTCGGTCCTTCAATTAGCATACTCATGTAAATGTACTTCCTCTTCATGCACAACCAGGGGGGAAGGTTGTACATCCACACAAACACAGGCCAGGTGCTATGTGTGCTTCTCTGGCTGCCAAACGGATTGACTCCATCGGTGCTCGCGCCCAGCACGATGTTCCTTGGATCGTTCCCAAATTCTAGGTCTTCGAAGTTCAACGCTTGCCACTGGCTCGCATCCTTAGGGTGACTCAGCATCTTGTCTTTTTTATCTATCTCCGGATCATTTGCGTCATCTTCTCGCTTCTTCTCCTCCCTATCCGCGTGCCAACGCAGGAGCTTTGCTACCTTAGGGTCCGCGAAATACCGCTGCAGACGAGGAGTGATCGGAAAGTACCACACCACTTTTCGAGGAGCTTTCTTCCTCTTCTTGTATCGAGTGACGCCGCACACCAGACATATGGTAGACTCCGCGTGTTCGTCCCGATAAATGATGCAATTGTTCATGCACACATGGTATTTCACGTGCGGTAAATCCATAGGACACACGATTTTCTTCGCCTCCTCCAAACTGGTCGGGCACTTGTTCCCCTTGGGAAGACGTTCGTGCTAGAATGACATGTTCTCGTCGAAGCATGCGTCGGTCATTTTGTGTTTTACCTTCATCTCCAGAGCCATGAGCGTTACTTTCAGGCGGGTATCCTCGGGCCTGCATCCTTCATACAATGGAGTAACCGCGTCTAACTCAAGTTGATCCATCTTGGCTTTCTCTCGGGCGGCAGCTCTTGCGTTATCCGTCTGCTTGAGAAGCAGCTCTTGAATATGAGGGTCCTGCACCCAGCCCATCGATGGTCCAGCGTCGTCTGCTCCGCCGGCATCATCATCTTCATGATCATGCCCGTCGTCTGCTCCGGCATCTTCCTCATCATCATGTCCTGCATCTTCTACACGATGACTGTCTACAGCATCACCGTCGTGATCATCTCCTGGGGATTCTTCGTCTTCTCGCCCGCCCGAGCCGCGGTGGTTGTCTTGCTGCCCTTCCTCATTTCTTGCCCGGCCCCCATGGACGACTTCGTAGTCATCTTCATCACCTTGCCACCGATAGCCATCCATGAAACCACGCAAGAGCAGGTGGTCCCGCACCTGCCAGGATTCCGGGTCCGCAATAAGGCTCTTCAGCTTGCATCTTCGACACGGACATCTTATCTCCGTCTCGTTCTTTTCAAGCATCTCGGCCTTCGCGGACCTCAAAAACCTATTCACGATGCCTTCGGTCATCATGCGGACCATGGTCGCCTGCGGGGTAGAGCAAAACGATATTTTAGAACCAAGAAAAAATTTGGCATGACTTTCCCTAAAAATAGGACCAAAAAGAATGCTTAATGCCAAAATTCTCGCCGAAACGGAAATGAATCAACATTCCGGCAAAATATTGGCAACTATCGCATTTCAAATACCGGCACACCTCCAAACACAAACACATATGCAACACCACAAACATATGCAACACCACGAACATACATAGATCTAGCTAGGCCATAAAAAGTGCATGTGCACATTGTTGTAGGGAGAACAACATAATATAGCTTCCCCCCTTACTTACCTATCAAAACAAGGTAATTTAACCACTTAAATTGAATGAATCTATGGTGGAAATGAGGTGAAAAAGAGGAGGCACCCGAGACAAGGAGGAGGTGGAGAGAATGAAGTGGGGAGAAAGTGAGTGTGGGTAGGAGAGGCTGTCCAAAATATCTTGTTGCTGCCCACTTACTAATGGCGCACCAACTCTAGATGCGCCATTAGTAATCCAGGTTACTAATGGCGCACCTTCTGGTGGTGCGCCATTAGTATGTTTGGACAGGCGCACTAGTTAAAAAAACTTTTTATACTAATGGCGCACCCTGGGCCAGGTGCGCCATTACTAGTTACAACTAGTAATGGCGCACTGTGTCTGGATGCGCCATTAGTATGTTTGGACAGGCGCACTAGTTTAAAAAAAATTGATACTAATGGCGCACCCTGGGACGGGTGCGCCATTACTAGTTACAACTAGTAATGGCGCACTGTGTCTGGATGCGCCATTAGTATGTTTGGACAGGCGCACTAGTTGAAAAAATTGATACTAATGGCGCACCCTGGGCCAGGTGCGCCATTACTAGTTACAACTAGTAATGGCGCACTGTTTCTGGATGCGCCATTAGTATGTTTGGACATGCGCACTAGTTAAAAAAATTGATACTAATGGCGCACCCTGCGCCTGGTGCGCCATTAGTAGTTTCAACTCTAATGGCGTATCAGAAGGTGGTGCGCCATTAGTATATCTGGTGCGCCATTAGTGTCAATCCCATCTATAGCCCTTTTTCTAGTAGTGCTAGTATCCATCCCGAATACCCTGCAATGGATGTTGGAATAGGTCCGAAGAGTGCGACCATGCGAGACAACACCTGCTTGCTTAGTAACATATGCAGTGCCCTGTATATAGACAAGAAGAAGAGGTGATCCATCGGAATAAGTTGCCAGGCGCCACTGAGTATATGGGTCCAGCTCGTCCTCATGCTCATGATCATCAGCATCGCCATCTCCCCATTGGTTAGAAAAATGTAAAATTATAGGTGGTGGAATATTCACAGGACCTTGGAAACACAAGAAGGTTAATTAATTAGTAAAGGGAAATTAGCTAACCCGCATGCATGTGGATGAACAGTTATAATTACGATGGAAGAAAAACGCACCGAAAGCATGATGATTCCATGCAAAAACAATGCCACGAGTGGTGGCAGCAAACATAAGACCCTCGTATTGAATTGCATCACAGTACTCATCCGTGTACAGAAATTGATTTTTGAGCAATATCCATCGAGGCGTGGAACTAAGGAAGGCAACAAGCTTGTCGAAGATAGCAATAACTTCATAGTTCGAGTAATCGCAATAGCGGCTGGGAACTCGACAAATTGCTATCTTCCGTAGACGACAGTCACCATGATCGTATTTGAACTCACGTAGAATACCGGTGTATCAACCTCTGGGCAGTCATCTGAGATTTTTGGAAGTGGAACCCGGTGACGAGTGTACACATTCACAACTTCTCACTCGTAGTTGTACCCAATGTAAACAACCCAATCTCCATTTGCATCTGCCCAAGCCTTGCCCTCAAGCGATGGAATCCTAACATCATATGTATCATTATCAAGCGGCATCAACTTGCACAAGGCAAGGCTTCCCTCGTCCCCGCGCCAGTCAGCAGGGTCACGGCGAAGAAGATAGGGGCGATCAAACTGCTCCTGGACCCTTGGGTTCCTTGTAATGATGTTATTAGTTGAGTCGAGAATGGTCTTGAACGAACCTGCCATGCTAGCCGAGGTGATGACGTCGCACCGATCAATGAGTTCCTCCACCGCGTCATCATTCAGATCGGGGCAAGAATAACGGGGTCGTTTTCGGCCTGTTCCCTCTATGGAGAAGATGATCGAACAATAGCAGAAGGAAGGGTGAAGGCGAATGGAGGAGGGAGGAAGAGCGTACGACAGTAGTTCCAAATCAAGAAGGAAAGGCGAAGAGGCGGTGGACGGTTGCCACGGTACACGAAGAGGCGCCTGGGGAGCGAACAGTTGCCACGGAGGTCACACACTCACGACAAGGGCCGACTGAACCGCATGCGTATATCGCACACACCTTGATCTGGTTGGCCGTTTCTTTTGTGTTGCCTAATCACAAACAGTTCATCCGAGTGAACCGTATGCTGTATATCGCACACACCTTCATCTGGCTGACCGTTTTTTTTGTGTTTTCTAATCACAAACAGTTCATCCGAGTGAACCGTATGCTGTGTATCGCACACGCCTTCATCTGGTTGCCCGTTTCTTTTGTTCCTCCTCATCGCAAACAGTTAATTGAACTGAACCGTATGCCCTTCATCGCACACGCAACTAGAACATGAACCGTGTTTGATACATCCTCCATCGCAAAAGTTTTATACATTTCTAACGGTTTTGATACAGCACCGTTTGCGATTATTGCATCGCACACAGTTTCTCGAAGGGTCTCTGATCGTAGTGTCGCGTTAGCAGCATCCTGCAGTAGTGATTGAATCTTATATTCATTAGAACACAACATATGATCTCAAGATAAATCAACTCTATATTCGATACTCCATCAATATAATCAAAGCGGGACGTAAGATTTCATATAAACATGACAAATTTCATACAAACACAGCGAATGCATTACATTTCCAACATTTAAAACAAAAAAATGACCGATCCTAAAGCTATCCTACGGCGGCGGAGGTCGGCGTCCAAACCCGTGTCATCCTCCATCCGCTATCTTCATGATCACTGGCGATAAGACCCCTGAAGTGAAGTTGTGGTCTCCGGCGAGGAAGTGTAGAACATAGGAGACGAACCGACCCAAATGGGACATAAGGCCCTGCCGCCTCCCGTACTCATCCCCGGAGGAGTCTGCGGCCTATCCGTCGCCGGTGGACGTGAGGTTCACGATGGAAATGGTGCCCCAATGTGCATAGGAGGCGTTGGAACGCCGACAAAGGCACTAGCGCAGGTTGCACCTCCGCCATGGTGGCGTTGTAGTGCGCCTGCGCCTACTCCATGGTGCATCGGCGTGCATAGGAGGCGCGGGAGCCGGGGTGGTGTTGTCGGAGCCCATCTCCATCTGGTGTTGTCCTCGTCGTCGGAGACCTCGGGCGAGCTAGCCGGCAAGCCGACCTCGATCCGCCTGGCATGGAAAGACTCTCCCACAGAGCTTTGTCGCCTGCAGTCATGACGGATGCAGTGCAAGGGAGCAGGATGAGGAGCGGCTTGTGTTGTGGTGTGGAGTTAGGCGGGTATGGCCGTCTTTAAATAGCGGATTCTGGTGAAGCAAGGCGTCCGGGTGCGTCAATGCGCGGTGCCGGAGTGAGTTTCTCGACCAGCGAGCCTGCTTAATGGCGGCGTACGGACGGATAAGGGCATTGAACAGGCGTGGTAGATATCCTTCCCGACCCGTCCAATCACGCGTCTCCGACATTGAACGGACGCGGACACCGGAGATGAGTCGCCGGCGGCGCCATCAGCTGACGTGCCGCTTCAATGGTGGAGGCAGTGAGAGGTCGCGTCTGCCCTGAGCCGTCTTCAATATGGAGTGGCGCGCTGTACAACGGCATGAATGTGTGCAGCTGGCGCCGTGCGAGAACACGTGCGGCGAGGGAGGAGGGGTGTGACAGGGCGGTCAGAAGTGGGCATGTGAGCGGTCCGAACTCCCGCAAAGCCCCCTTGATTGTATTCAGCTTGCGGAAGAAAGTACGACCGAATCACACCGTGAACAGAAACAGAACGTGAGAGGTTTGAGAATTGGCGTTGGAGACGCCCTTACGCCTTTGTGATCTGCTCTAGTCACGATAATGACAGTGGATTGAGGCGGCTGATGACAGAGGCATAAGCAAATATGGTACGCATTGTTGGAAGACTACCGTTGCTGGCTCAACTAGAGGACCGAGTCCCACGTAGTTCATGCACCGGACGTGCCCTCTTTTTCTGTTACACGATGTGCATGACCTCCTATATAGCTGGGTTGTTACCAGCCTCTGTACCTGTATATTAACCCCTTCGTGGGCATCAATGAGAATCACCAATGTATTCATTCTCCATCTTGGTAATCAGAGCTCTCTTTCCTGTCCCTGTCTCTCATGGACACTGGCGACGGCTCCGGCGGCCTTTCGAGCGGCAACCTGACGGGCTCCACCCCTCCCCCTCCCGCTCCTGTGCTCCCCTCCTCTGACCTCTCCACCCCCATCCTCACGGCTCCGCCAGCAACCGCCCCTAGCACCATGAGTCTGGTGACCCTGCCGTCGCCTCCCACCCTCCCTGACATAGCGTCGTCCTCTGCCACCACCACCCCCTCCATCCACACCCTCAACAACATCCACAACCTCATCCCCTTCAAGCTGGATGTCCAAACCGGCAGCTATTCGAAGTGGCGTGAACTCTGGCGCTGCGTCCTCCTCATGTACTCCGTCGAGAGCCATGTCGACCACTACTCCGACCCACTGCTCCAAACTCCGGCGTGGCGCCACACCGATCTGACGCTCCTGCTCCTGCTCTACTCCACCATCGCCGACGGCCTGTACGAGGTTATCCGCGGTGCCGGCAACACCGCACATCGCGTCTGGAGCCAACTCCATGAATTCTTCCTCGCCAACCAACCTGCTCAGGCCATGCACCTCAGCGCGGAATTCCGCGCCCTCACCCAAGGAGATCTCCGCATCACCGAGTACTGCGGGCGCCTCAAAGCGCTCGCGGACGCCCTGGCCGACGTCGACGAGCCCGTCACCGATCGCACCCTGACGCTGCAGCTTCTCCGCGGCCTCTCTCGTCGGTACCAGGTGATCGCCACTGTCATCCCGATGCAGACTCCCTTCCCATCCTTCAACCAGGCCCGTTCCCGTCTTCTTCTGGAGGAAATCACCCAGGACGCCCGCGATCACTCCGACGGCTCCACCGCTCTCGCCATCGGCACTGGCGGCGGCGGGGGCCCCGGCGGCGGCGGGGGCTCTGGCGGCTCCTCCGGCCCTTCTCCCTCCACTGGTGACCGCGGCAAGGCTCCCATGGAGCGCGGCAATAGCAGCGCCGGTGACCGCGGCCGCGGGCACAACGGTGGACGCGGGCGCGGGCGCGGCTACAACGGCGGACGCGGTCCGCCTGCTCTTCCTCCCCGCGGCTCCACTCCGTGGATGGGCTACTTCGCGCCGTGGGGGACGCCCTTCCCGCCGCCGCGCGCTCCCTGGGTTCCCCCCAACGCAGCCGGGGTTCTCGGGCCTCGCCCCGGTGCTGCCCAGCACGCCTACCCCGCGCTATACGCTGGACCCAGCGCGCCGCCCCAACCCTCTTGGGATCAGGCGGCGCTCTACTCCGCCATGAACCAGCTGTCTCTCCAGCAGCCCGGCAACGGCACCGGCGACTGGATCTTTGATTCCGGTGCCTCCTCGCACGTCACTGGTAATGCAGGTAACCTCGCCACTTCTTGTCCTGTCTCAAAACAGCATGCTCCTATCATCGTTGGCGACGGCACTCGTCTGCCTGTAGTTGCCACCGGCACCGCCTCCATCCCCACATCCTCTCGCCCCTTGCTGCTTCATAACGTTCTCGTGGCACCCGATATTGTTCAAAACCTACTCTCTGTCCGTCAACTATCCACTGATAATAATGTATCTGTTGAGTTTGACCCCCTCGGTTTTTCTGTGAAGGATCTAGCCACCAGGACCCCCCCTCATGAGGCGCACTAGTTTCGGTCCCCTCTATAGAAGCGGCGCATCCAGCTCTTCGGCGTTCTACACCAACTCCGGCGACCAGTGGCATCGCCGTTTGGGGCACCCCGGCAGTGCCTCTCTTTCCCGTTTATCACAACATTTTCTTCCACATTGTAATAAACTCCCTGCCGCCTCTGGATCATGTGAGGCGTGCCAATTAGGGAAGCAGCCGCGCCTGCCTTTTTCTTCTTCTACCTCTGTCACTAGTTTTCCTTTTCAGCTTGTACACTGTGATCTTTGGACGTCTCCCATTCCTAGTTGCTCTGGCTACAAATATTACTTAATAATAATGGATGATTTTTCCCACTTCGCATGGACTTTTCCCCTCCGTGCCAAATCCGAGGCTACTGACGTTCTCAAACGTTTCTTTCGCTTCGTGCTCACACAATTCCATGTCTACATCCAGAGCGTCCAGTGCGATAACGGCGGCGAGTTTCTTAACATCTCTCTCCGCTCCTCTCTAGGTGAACATGGCACTGCCCTACGCCTCTCCTGCCCGCACACATCACCACAAAACGGGAAAGCTGAGCGCGCCATCCGCTCCACAAACGACATACTTCGCACACTCCTTGTCCAAGCCAGCATGCCTCCCAAATTTTGGGTGGAAGCCCTTCACACTGCCACGTACCTCCTCAATATACGACCCTCCCGAGCCATCCATCACAACACCCCATACTTCATGCTTTACGGTGCTCATCCCAACTACGACCACATTCGCACATTTGGCTGTTTGTGCTATCCCAACCTCTATGCCACCACTCCCCATAAAATTTCCGCCCGCTCCACACCCTGCGTTCTTCTCGGCATTCCCCTCGAGCACAAAGGCTATCGGTGCCTCGATATATCCACACGTAAAGTTATCACCTCCCGGCACGTGATTTTCAACGAGCACATTTTTCCCTTCGCCACAGAAAATCCCACTGCCCCCAGCCCCGCATCTCCCTCGGGATCCCCCCACCTACCTGGTCCGATCCAACAGGATCCTCCACCCCAGTCGCCCCACCCCCCCGCACCCACTCGTGTCGCTCCCACCCACCCCGACCGCTGCGCCCCCACCGCTGCGACCACTCCCGCTGGCCCACCACTCACCCCCACCACTCCGGCCACAAATCCCGGACCCCACCCCTCGGCTGCCAGCTCGCCATGCAGCCAATCGCCTGCGCGCTGGTCATGCAGCCAATCCGCGTCGTCCTCGCCATGCACGTCACCCCCCGCTCTCACCCCGCCTCTGGCTGCCTCCCCACCAACCTCCCTGCCTCCCCACCCTCTCCCTCCACGAGCGGTGCCCGTCCTACCACCCAAAAACAGCCACCCCATGCGCACGCGATGCAAAGCCGGATTCCTCCAACCAAAATCCCTCTTCACCCTCACAACCACCACCGATCGCATCTCTCCTCTTCCTTCCTCCTACAAACACGCCCTCAAAGACCCAAACTGGTACAACGCGATGCTTGAGGAGTATACTGCTTTGTTACAGAACGAGACTTGGTCGTTGGTTTCTCCCCCTGCAGGTGTCAACGTGGTGACGGGGAAATGGATCTTTCGCCACAAGCTGAACCCCGACGGCTCCCTCACTCGGTACAAGGCACGGTGGGTCTTGCGCGGCTTCACTCAACAACACGGCGTCGACTTCGAGGAGACCTTCAGCCCTGTCGTCAAGCCGGCAACCATCCGCGTCGTCCTCAGCCTCGCCGTCTCCGCCGGCTGGGCCATCCATCAGCTGGACGTGAAGAATGCTTTTCTTCACGGCCACCTCGACACCGTCGTCTACAGCCAGCAGCCGTCCGGGTTCGTCGACACTGCGCACCCGTCCCACGTGTGCCGCCTGCATCGCTCACTCTACGGGCTCAAGCAGGCCCCCCGGGCATGGTTTGAGCGCTTCACCACCTACCTCGCGCGTCTCGGCTTCGTTGCATCCAAGAGTGACACCTCCCTCTTCATTCTTCACCGCGACGGCGCCACCGCTTATCTCCTCCTATACGTCGATGACATTATCCTCACTGCCAGCTCCGCCTCCCTGCTCCACCACGTCATCTCGCAACTCCACAACGAGTTTTCCATGACTGACCTCGGCGAGCTCCATCATTTCCTGGGGATCAATGTCACACGCAGCTCCCGCGGCTTGTTCCTCTCGCAACACCAATACGCTCTCGAGATACTTGAGCGCGCCCGCATGAGCAATTGCAAGCCCATCGCCACCCCCATCGACACTCGCGCAAAACTTTCCGCCACCGACGGTGCTCCTGTCTCTGACCCGTCCCTCTACCGCAGTTTGGCCGGCGCTCTACAATATCTCACTCTCACCCGACCTGATATCACTTACGCCGTCCAACAGGTCTGCCTCTTCATGCATGATCCCCGAGAGCCGCACTTCCGTCCTCAAGTGCATCTTGCGCTACATCCGCGGCACACCGCAGCTCGGCCTTCACCTCCGGCGCTCCTCCGACCACCGCTTCGTCGCATACTCTGACGCCGACTGGGCGGGTTGTCCTGACACCCGCAAGTCCACGTCGGGCTACTGCATCTTCATCGGCGACAATCTCGTCTCTTGGTCCTCCAAGCGGCAACAAACCGTCTCCCGGTCCAGCGCAGAGGCGGAATACAGGGCGGTGGCCAATGCTGTGGCCGAGGCGTGCTGGCTGCGTCAACTTCTGCACGAATTGCGGCGTCCTCTGGATCGGGCAACGATCGTCTACTGCGACAACGTGAGCGCCATGTACCTCTCCACCAACCCCGTGCAGCATCAGCGCACGAAGCACATTGAGATCGACCTTCATTTCGTGCGTGAGCGGGTTGCTTTCGGCGATGTACGCGTCCTTCACGTCCCGTCTGCGTCGCAGTTCGCTGATATCTTCACGAAGGGGCTGCCATCGACCGTCTTCCTCGACTTCCGGTCCAGCCTCAACGTGCTCGACGACCCCGTTGTGGCTACGGGGGGCTGTTGGAAGACTACCGTTGCTGGCTCAACTAGACCGAGTCCCACGTAGTTCATGCACCGGACGTGCCCTCCTTTTCTGTTACACGATGTGCATGACCTCCTGTATAGCTGGGTTGTTACCAGCCTCTGTACCTGTATATTAACCCCTTCGTGGGCATCAATGAGAATCACCAGTGTATTCATTCTCCATCTGGCATGTGGATGAAGCTGTAATCTAGACAGCCTCGAGGCAAAGAAATGGTTGGAGACAAAAAGAACAAAACAAAGATACAACAAACAAGTGGGCGCACATGGTTAGAGTTTGAATCTGGATCGAGTTGAAGTCTAGATAAAATAAAATACTGCGTGCTTGTCGGTCTGTCCGTTAGGTGGGCAAATAGTACAGTAAGCCTGCTAACATAACATCGGGCAAATATTACAGTAGTATGAACCTGATATAAGCTAAAGCTAGGAAGAGTTGAACACGAAGCTAGATTCACTAGTGCGAGCTTGCAGAGCAAATTGAGACATGGCGCTGAGCGGCACTGGTCAATCTGGACACCTACCTCCAGCATCCCTCGCGCACGCGCCCACCGGAGGCGGAGAGCAACCACCATCATCCACCGTGCCGGCCAGGCAGCAGCTTCCAGCTGCGTCCGCGGCACCGACGGAACAGAAGCCTCCTGCATCCGCCCTTTCCGGGCCGGGTACCCTTGGAGGAACGGTGAGCTCGTGCTTGGCTGACAAATTGACTATGGAGCAGGAAGGCATCGGTGGCGAGGATGCAACACTGTCGCCCGTGTCGCTTCTCGACCAGGACCCCTTCGAGGGCAGTTCCTCCTCTTTCGAGTGCGCCAAGATCCAGCACCTCGTGCAGGAGGTGGGGGCTACGGCAGAGCCCGAGCAAGCGGCTGATGCGGCGGCAAAGGCCAATCAAAAGCCAGAGAGAGAGACGGCGGGGGAGGCAGAACCCGTGCCCCAGCAAGATCAAGAACCAGCGCCGGACAATGCTATGATCAGGGTGCATAGCATTGCCCGTCAGCTCAAGGGCAATGCTATGCACCCTGAGATGCTGAAGCCCGTCACCTGCGGGCACTGCGGGCAGCTGGAAGATCTTAGCCGGCCTCCGACGCCTGTTGAAGATGCTACTGACGAAAGTCCGCCGCCGGATCACCTGGTGACCGTGTCGGATGCAGTGCCTGTCGACCAGATCGTCTTCAAGGGGAACTCCTGTCTCACCTGCGCCAAGATAATCTACGAGAAGACCCAGGCATCTTTCGAGCAAGCGGGCAGCGACACACCGCTGCACTATGCTGCCAGGTCCAGAAATTTCAAAATGCTTTTCCATTTCATTTGTCTGATCGGCAATGAGTACGGCCTTGGAAGAGTGGCACAGGTGCTTAGGAGGCTCAACGGTCGTAGCGAGACGGCCTTGCACGGGGCGATATGGCAGGGAGACCTGTACATGGCTGAGTTCCTGATGCTGGTGGATCCTGAGCTGGCCCAGTATCCTCCACCTGGTCAGGGCACCTCACCGCTATACCTAGCTGTCTCCTTGGGATTCACAGACATCGCACGGATGTTGCACAGCAGAAGTGGCGGCAAGCTGTCCTACTCCGGTCCAGATGGACAGAACGCACTGCATGCTGCGGCTCTCCATGCCTACGGTAAGATACATTGCTGCTCGTAACAAGTCAAATTTTTTTCATTGATTGCAATTTTTGTTGGTAACTTACAAAGCTGACCGGTTGGTGATAACACGTCATTTTAATATACATGTTTCGCCACATTTAATTCATAGATCGACCCTTTTTTTAGGGTATACCGTTGTTGCTTTATTCAAAGTTACCTAGGGTGTTTTTCGAAGGATAACATTTTATTGTAGTTTACTACTCCATTGTTTCATAACATAGTGCATATAAATTTTTTGGAAGTTAAACTTACAAATTTTAATCAAGTATAGAGAAAATTATCTATATCTACAATATCAAATATATATATATATGTGTGTGTGTGTGTGTGTGTGTGTGTGTGTGTGTGTGTGTGTGTGTGTGTGTGTGTGTGTGTGTTTTTCTTTACAATGTTTGTAAAGTTTTTCTTTACAAAATAGGGTTTCTGTTGGGGATATCCTCAAAATGAAAGAGATAAAAGAGGAGCTTCATGATATTTGGAAGAAAGAAATAAACTGCCACATGACAGAGATCTAGAGATAGAAAAATCCCTTAAAATCCTGGAAGGGGACTAAAACACAACTTATGTGCTTTCATGTTATCGCTAATCAGCGTAGGAGGAAAATTCATCTTCCTGTCCTTGAGGGCCGTGATGGACCTGCTTACTCCACTAAGGATATACTCGATGTAGCAACTAACTTTTACAAAAATCTTTTTGGATTTGAACCAAAGCCTACTATTCACTTGGGTGACCAATTTTGGTATGCTGAAAAATTAGTAATTGATAGTGAAAATGAAATGCTTGAAAATCCTTTTCTAAGAAAAATAATAAGGATGCCATCATGGGATCTTATGCTAGTGGGGCCCATGGCCCAGATGACTAATTTTTCTTTTCTACCAACTTTTTTGGAATGTTATAAAATAGACTTTATGACCTTAGTGAGAGATTTTGAGTGTGGTGCCCTAGATATCCAGAGATTTAACAACTCTATTGACACCCTAATTCGCAAAGAAACTGATGCCAAAACACATGAATTTTTTTAGACCTATATGTTTAAGCAATTGCTCTGTGAAAGTCCACAGTAAGGCCATGACTAATAGGACTTCTCCTGTTCCATTTCTAAAAAAAAAGACTTCTCCTGTTGGTCATAGGTTGTTCTCCCCTTGCCAATTTGCTTTTGTGAAGTGTAGATTTATACTTGAGAGTGTTGTTACTACCCATGACGCCATTCATGAGGTTCATAAATCTGGGATTGTCCTAAAATTAGACTATGAGTAGCTTAGTTCCACGAGACCTGGGTGATAGCGCAATCCACGAGGCCTGGGAGTATCATATTACTATGTTGTTAGGGCATCTCCAGCGGCAATCCACAAATTTTTCTCTCGCATCTGTCTGCGCACAGGGAGGAACCAGTTCACACACATGGATGCGGGAGGCCGCCATCCAATGATGTCCGCTTACATTTCAAACACTTTGGCAACAAACAGACGAAATTCATACAAACACAATGGATTTCATACATACCGGACGACATTCATGCAAACACGGCGGATTTTCGTTAGATTTCGAACATTTAGAACAAAAGAAAAACCGACCCTACCCTAAACCTATCCTACGGCGGCGTCCAGCCGGTATCCAGCCCCTTGTCGTCCTCCATACGCCATCTCCATGACCATTGGTGATAAGACCTATGAAGTGAAGCAGCAGTCCCCGACGAGAAAGAGTAGAACACGGGAGCCAGACCGGCCCACATGGGACACAAGGCCCTGTCGCCTCCCGTTCCCTACTCATCCTCGGAGGAGTCCGCGACTTGTCCATCGCCGGTGGACGTGAGGTCCGCGATGAAAATGGTGGTGCCCGTGTTGTTGTCGTCCCAACGAGCCGCCGGGTAGTTTGTCGGCGACGCATAGGAGGCTGTCATTGTTCTCCTCCCGATCGCTCGGAGTTGCGCCTCGGCGGCGGCTTGAGTGCGGACGACATCATAGATGTCATGCTGCTCCACGATGAAATTGGGGTTCGCCAAGGCCATGGCCGCCATGGCCTCCTCGCTCACGCGCTTGTCGTAGATCTGGCCCTCCCCTAACCGGTGCTACTCCAGGAAGAATAGGTTGTACCGCTTTTCCTCCTGCGCCTTTTGGAATACCAACAAAGGCACCAGCGCAGGCTGCACCTCCGCCATAGTGGCATTGTAGTGCTCCTGCACCTGCTCCATGGTGAAGCCGGCGTGCACAAGAGGCGCGGGAGCCGGGGCGGTGTTGTCGGGGCCCGTCTGCGTCGTGGTGTCGTCCTCATCGTCGGAGACCTCGGGCGAGCTGGCCGGCAAGCCGCCCTCGATATGCCTGGGATGCTGGCTCTCCTAGGCGGCAAGGCAGCCACCATATGCTTCATCTCAGTGCAAAGGCTCTCCCATAGAGCTTTGCCACAGCCATGGCCGCCACAGCCTCCTCGCTCACGCGCTCACCATAAATCTGGCCCTCCGCTTACCGGTGCTACTCCAGAAAGAACAGGTTGTACCACTTTTTCTTCTACGCCTGTTGGAACGCCGACAAAGGCGACGCAGGCTGCACCACCATAGTGGCGTTGTAGTGCGCCTACGCCTACTCCATGGTGAAGCCGGCGTGCACAGGAGGTGCGGGAGCCAGGGCAGTGTTGTCGAAGCCCGTCTCCATCGTGGTTTCGTCCTCGTCGTCGCAGACCTAGGGAGAGCTGGCCGGCAAGCCGCCCTCGATCCGCCTGGGACGGCGGTTCTTCCAGGTGGCGGCAAGGCACTTCATCTCAATGGAAAGGCTCTCTCACAGAGCTTTATCGCGTGCAGTCATGATGGATGCAGTGAAAGGAAGGAGGATGGGGAGCGACTTGTGTTGTGGCATGGAGTTAGTCGGGTGTGGCGATGCAATGCAAGGGAGGAGGATGGGGAACGGCTTGTATTCTGGCATGGATTTAGCCGAGTGTGGCCGTCTTTAAATAGCGGATTCCAGTGAGGTCAGACGTCCGGGTGAGTCAATGCGAGGGCGTCAGAGTTGGTTTCTAGGCCGGCGAGCCTACTTAATGGCGGCATAGGATGGATGGGGCATTCAATGGGCATGGTAGATATCCGTCCCATCCCATCCAGTAACCCGTCACTGACATTGAACAGGCGCGGACACCAAAAACATACAGCGGGCGGCGTTCTCGGTCAGCACGCCGCTTCAATGACGAAAACAGTGAGAGGTCGCACTCCTGCCGTACATCACGTACATCAAGCGAGATGGGGGAGCCAGAGAAAACGTTACATAAACACTCCTATACAGCAGCGACAGAGCGAGCAAAGTGAGCCTGAACCCTCTCCTAACTGGCATGCTCCAGGCTATCACATAAACGACGATTGAAAAGCACAAAATTACCATTTTTTGTGTTACTGTTTTAAAAAATTACCAAAAATTTGTTTGTCGATGATAACTACCAGTTTGAGCGTCAGCTGTTTCAAACAACCCAAATCGCCGATTGTTTTGCAATTGATCGCAAGTTGGGGCCCACTCCTAAACAAACCGTATGTTGACCGTCCGTAATTGACATATGGGGCCCACGTGTCAGCTTTTTTCTCTCTTTCTTTCTCTCCTCTTCTCCCCTGTACTCTCTCTTTCTCTTCAGCCCCGCCAACGACCCTCTCCCCTCCCCTCGCGTGCCCACCTCATCGGCGACCCGCTCCCTCCGCTGCCATGCCCACCCCATCGACAACCACAGCGTTCCCGAGGCGGCGAGCTCCTGGACGCGGCGGTCCAGACGGCCACCCAAGGAGCCCCGGCAACGGCGGGCGCCTCCGCCGCCATCCACACCGTCGGACCCCTGCGCGTGGCGCGTGGAGGAAGAAATGGCAACCTCGGCCATAGGTGCGGCTCCACCGAGCTCCTCCCTAACCCTGCCTTCCCCGACATGGCTGCCCCGATGACGGCCATGAACGCGACGCCGGAGCAGAAAGGGTTCACCGGCGGGGTAGTGGCTGTTGGGTGTGGCCGACCGCAGCACAGACAGGAGCTGGCCGCCGTGATGCTCCAGCCGCGGTCGCCCGCAGCACGGTTGCAGCAATGACAAGCACGGTAGGAGGAGCTCGATCTGGAGGACGGCCATGGCAGGGCCTGATTGCTTTTAAAATATGTTGGTCGGGCCCGATTGCTTTTCTGAAATATTTGCAGAGACCAAATTGCATTTTTGAAATATCTACAGGGACCTGGTTGCTTTTAATATATCTACAAGGACACTATCATATGGGCCCCACGTGTCAGTTAACAGTAAAACAAACGGGTTGTTTAGAAGCAGGCTTCAACTATCACAATCACGATCAACTGCAAAGCACTCGTTGACTCGTGTTTTTTGAAACACACGACGCCGAAACTGGCAGTTATCAGCGATAAATAAAATTTTGATAGTTTTTTGAAACCCTAACGTGAAAAATGATAGTTTTATGCTATTCAGTCCAGAAACGACACCTCCAGAGTTTGATATCGCCAGTCGCCTTCGTAATCACCTCGTGAAAACTACAGACATTTTGGTTGAAGACAAGATCATTCCGAGCCTCCTGCAGGTGCCAGAGAGCAACCATGCAGCCAGCCTCCCACGTAGATCTCGACGCGTTCGATGAGACTTGGGTACCGAAGATCTGCCCAACAGTCGCTGGCGCAGGCTGCAAGCCAACATCATACCAGACGGATGCACTTGTGGCACATCAAGTGAACAGGTGACCATTCACATTTATCCGAGGGCGAGCAATTCCTCCAAGACAAGTTGAGTTGTGTACTCAGCCGGTCAGCCATCAACAGGAGCATGAAGATTTTGATCTTCCGAGGAAGCTTTGACCCCCATGTAGCCCTGTACAGACAGCCGGTGGAGAACTCGACTTCCGCACCCCAAGCCATGGTCCTGGAGTCTTCGTCTTCAGAGAGGACCACACCCTCGATGACCTCAGAGAGCTGCAGCCGTCAGTCTGTTACTGAGCAGGCAACTAATCACTCCTAGCAATCCACGCCCACCGTAACGTAGTGCGAGAAGAGCACCGGGAAGGCAAAGGCGAGCACACGCCAAGACTATGCGAGTAATACATCCAGGAGGTCCGCCTGTCGTCGCCAACAGCGACCCTCGCGACCGCCTTGTACATGTCTAAGCCATCAGCAACGAGTTGCTCAATGACAGAGGGCTTGGAAGGGAGGTCACCACAGAGCCATTGCTGGAACCAGATCGCCCAGGAGCTGTCCACATATCCATGAAGCTTGTCCACGAAGCGAAGAAGAAGACATTGGTCCTGCCGCCGAAGATCCTTCATGCCAATACCACCTACCTGTCTAGAGAAACACATTTTATCCATGCAATTACACATAATTTGGAACTGGAGCACCTCTCAGCCCCAGTCCAGAAAAATGATCGACGCCTTTTATCAGCTGATTCAGTTACTCCTGGGGTAGCACAAGAGAGAAGTTGCAGTAACACAATGTAAGGCATTGAGAATGCACACAATCGTTCTAGTGCTGAACAAGCAATATGTTGGGCGCCCTAACTGTCTAGTACCGGTCTCGAGTTGGAAGCAGCGGCCCGCTCCCCCGCTCCGCTAGGGTTCCCACTCCCGCCGCCGCCGGCTGCCGGGCGCGCGCCTCCCGGCCCGCCCCGCTCCACTCCCCCTCTCCCCCCTCTCCTCCCCTCCCCTCCCGCGGCGTGCCCGCACGCCCGGGGGCCCCCTGTGGCCGCGGCCCTCGGCACCGCCTCCCTCCCCTTCCCCCGGCTGTCGCCGGCGAGCTCCGTCGGGCAAAGCCTGGAGGCGCGGCGGCGGCGGGGCCCACCTTCCCAGTCCGCTTGCGGGCGCCGGCGCAGGGCGGCTCCTTTGAGCGGCGGCGTTGGAT
>NC_057808.1:25084976-25111121 GCF_018294505.1 Triticum aestivum
CGGTCTCTTGCCAGATCCGGCCGGATCTGGCTTTGGGGGCCGGCCGGCGGCGCCTGGCTTCGGTGGTGCGTGCCCGGCGGCTCCGGCGCTTGGAGCTCGCCGGGCGACGCGGGTAGGGCAGCGGCCGGGCGTGGCCGCTGCTCCGGCCGTGGGCGGCGGCATGGGTAGGTCTCGGTGGTGGCCTACCGGTGTCGTGGTGGCTTCACGGTGGCTCGATGGATCTGCCCGCGGCAACGGCCGACTTCTCCGGCGTCGGTTTGTCTGCGTTCGGGCTGTCTCAACCTTCACCCATCTCCTCATCGCCCGGGCGCTACCCCCATCAATGGGCTGGTCCTCTCCCAGCTGCGGTCCACCGCTCGTCTCGCGCCCGATGCCGCAGGACCGAGCTCGTCTCGCGCACGATGCAGCAGGACCGAGCTCGTCTTCCGCACGGTGCAGCAGGACTGACCCCGTCCCCCTCTCGATGATGCAGGACCGAGCTCGTCTCGCGCTTGGGGCAGCAGGATGGGTCGGTGGATGCCAGTTCTGGCCGACCTATTGGGTCTCGCGACGCTGGGGGTTGCCCAGGGGCGCGAAAGGTGGGACGTTTCTGCTCGTCTCTTTCGTTGGGGTGCGGCGGGTCTCGGGTGAGGTGCTGTCGAGGTCTTGGATGCTGGGGCGGCGGCCCTGGTGGTGGTTGCGCAGTGCTCTTGGGCAGAGCCCGTGCCTTGGTGCTGCCCGCTCACCATGGTCGTGTGGGCGGCGTGGTTGCCGGGGTGTGGTGTTCGGTGGTGGTGAATGTTGGCCGAGGTGAAAACCTGCTCTATCTTCGGACGGACCGGCGGCGGCGAAGATCGTTCCCTTCTTGAAGGCATCGTCGCGGCTCTCATTGTCCATCATGCGGCTTCGGGGGAAACTCTGATCCTTGGATCGGGCGGTGGTGGCGCTCCGGCGTCGTATCCTTCCTGAAGGCGCCGCCTTGGAGCGCATGGTTCGTCATATGTAGCTTCATCTCTTCGGGGCGGTAGTGATAGGAGTGGTGTTGCTGTGCTCAGCACCTATGTATCATGTCCTGGGTGTGTGCGTGTGTTGCGGTGGCATGGCGTGTATTTGTACTGGATGCTTGTGGTTTGATGCTTTATATATAAAGCGGGGCGAAAGCCTTTTTCGGTAACAAGCAATATGTTAAAGGGAGTTTAAAAATACAATAAGCTGAAAGTGTATATCCTGTCAATTGCAGCAACACTATGTCAAGACATTGAGAATGCACACAATCATTATAGTGTCCAACAAGTGAAAGTTTTTTTTTAGAAAAGCAGGTTAAACAGAAAAAAAGGGTTCAAATCCCCTTATTTGTGTACAGTGGACAAAAAGAAAAGATGCATGAGTTGGTTATTGGGCTTAGTAGCTACTCTTGAGACATGGGTTTAAGTTTCCTCTTTAGCACTTTATTTCTTTCTTTTTTCTCCCCTATACCTAGACTAATTCTTTGTCGGAAAAAATAAAACCTAGACTAATTGACATAAAACTGGACATAAAAAAAACTGTGAAGTAGGATGAGAATAAAAATCGGGAAGAACGAAAATTGTGGAAGCGGGACGATCAATTGAACAAGGGGTTCAATTTTATCCCTAAAGACAGAATGTTCACCGGGTACCACGGTCCTTATTAATTATGAAGCAGAGTGCATAACAAAGATAATCACAACCGGAGCATTACAAGTTATGAAATAAAAACCCATAACTTAGTTGAATTTTTCCGCAACAACGCCTTTAAGAGATAAATATCTTCACGTCATCATTGCCACGTCTGGCCGGAGGCGGCCTAGACCAAGATTTTCATCCTGGCTACTGAGAGTGGCCAATGAATACTAGAACAACAAGATGTAGATAACTTCTTCAACAAAGTAATGATGCAAGTTCGTCGTTGTTTAACCCGACAAATAAAGGGCTTGACAGGAGTTTTCACTCCGGACATGGAGTGGTATTGCAATTAGCACCTTGATGATGGATAGTCGCATCCGCCATGACTCCACCACACGTCATGCCAAAAAGTCACTAAAAAACCGTTAGACCCTCAGTGGCCGCCCATGAATAGAAAAGGAAAGTAAATGCTAAACCCTCAGTGGCCGCCCATGAATAGAAAAGGAAAGTAAATGCTAAAAAAACAAGGGAAGCTTGCAGCCACCTAATACTTCTTAGCTTCGTGATGAAACTTCAAATTAGTGTTCGGTTTTCCTTGACTATTTTTCTTCTCCGGCATCGAGTGTTGGTTTTTTTAAGTTAAAAGGCCTAATTGCAGATATGATACAAACGCTGCTGAATTGGGATGAGGATCTTAGCAAAGGGAATGACGGAAACGACAGCACCCCTCTTCACTATGTGGTTTTGGCGCAGCGTGACCCATTACTATTTCGTATATATGGCTTTCGTTTCCCCAACTTCTGGTTTCCGTGGGAAAAACATGCAACAGGGCAAGTACTTCGGGCTAACACATCTGCAGCGTGCCAGCCGGATAAAAATGGTTTGTTTCCTGTACACATCGCTTCCTTGATGAACAGGAAGACCGCCATCCGTATTCTGCTCAAAGAATGCCCTCGTTGCATCGGATCTCGTGATAACCAGGGAAGATCCTTCCTTCATACTGCTATCCAGAACAAGAGTTCCCTTGTAGTGGGATATGCTAGCGGAGAATCAAGTGTTGCATCCATAATGAACGCTCAGGACAACGATGGCAACACCGCGCTACACCTAGCTGTCGATGTTGGGGATCTATCCGGCTTTTTTACTCTGCTGAGGAACCCAAAAGTATTATTAGATATCAGAAATAACAAGGATCAAACTCCTCTGGATCTAGCATGGAGTAAGAGGAACCGAACAGTTTTTTCGTACGGACGGGTATGGATGTATATTCCTCTCTCCCCCATTTCCCCCCTGTTTAGTTCATCTTATAGCTAGAGGAGGCGAAATCTTAGTACTTCTTATTAATTTTCTTGCAGAATCCGGATCGAGTGATTTACTGGACCCTCCGACGTGCCGGTGCTAGTCATGCTAGCTCTTGGAAAGATCGTCTTCAAGAACTTTGCAATTCCGCGCCAATGGAAAGTCAAGAGGACAAAGAGATAAAGGAGGAAAAAGAGAAAGAAGAGTCAGCTAACATGACAGATTCGACTCGGACATTGGGCATTGGCTCGGTACTCATAGCTTCAGTGACATTCACTGCAACTTTCACCGTACCTGCAGGAATCAAAGCCAGTGACCATACCACCAATGGCACGCCAGGAATTCTTGGTACGTGGTATTTCAATGCGTTCATGATGGCCAATACGCTGGCTTTCATCTGCTCATCCATAGCGACTGTTGGCCTCATGTTCGCCGGCATGCCCCTGGTCAAATTACCAATCCGCCGCAGGCACTTTCTCATATCGGTCTTCTTCGCCTCGACTTCACTCACTTGTTTGAATGTTGCCTTTGCACTAGGAGTATATATGGTGCTGGCTCCAGTTGGTCTTAAGACTGCAATTGCCATATGTGTCATCACCCCACTTGTGCTGCTCTACAGGAATGCAGATAATGTTCATAAAATGGTTATTACTTCATGGCTGATATATGTCAGACGGGGGTTTATCTTTGCATGTTGTTCATTATACGCACTAGTTATCAACGGATAATAATGGAGCGTTGGCATTTCGTAGCCACCTTCGCTTGGGCAGCGCATAAGCAAACATCATCAACACCGTTTCAAAAACATCAGTCAGATCTCCAGGGTGGTTTAGTTAATGACTACGTAGGTAATTCAATTAAAGAGCTATGTAGATGTTCCTGCTTAGACACTTTTGTTTCTGAAAAAAATAAGAAATTTGGCTACATCTTGGGTCCAATGTAATCAGTAATAATTGTCGTGTGCCTTTGGTTGACCTCATTGACACTTTTTATTATGCAATGAACGGTTGCAAATATGTTTGCTTATATAGAGTGTTTGTTATCCTCTTGTTGGGTTTAATCAGACGGTGTTCATCAGAAATTATTTCAATTTTGCGACTCCATTCTACGGCCGCACATACCACTCCAATCGACGGCGTCGAATGGTAAAATGATAAATTTAGGTTTATCACATAACGAGCCTGTGTGGTTCAGTTTTCAACGGGTTTGTTCTTTTTCATTTCTTTAAAAATACTTAAATTATTGTCGCGTTACAAAAAATATACATTTATTGAAAACAAATTACCTTAAAAAGTTCATATAACTTCATAAAATACATATGCAATAATTTAATATAAATAGACATAATAAAATTATGAATTAATAATATATTTTATAATTTGAAAAATGTTCGCATTTTAATAAAATATTAACGTAATTATAGAAACGTTCATATATTTAAATAAATTTCCACACTTTTAATAAACTATTTATGTAGTATATCAATGTGTTCATCCTTTAACAAAAAACAGTATTGTTTTAAAAAAGTTTATATAGTATATAAATTTGTGTGTTTTTAAAAAAAATACAAGCCTAGTGCGCCATTAGACTGCAGATCCTCACATGAATAATACTTGAATCATATAAACATTTTAATCATTCATAAATATTTTCAATTTTATGAATATGTTTTAAAATAACACATGAATTATTTTAAAAATGACATGAAGATTTTTGCATTCTTTTGAAATTATGTTTGTTATACAGTCATAAAGAGTACTTGTACTTGCATTTTTCCCGCAAAAAAAAGAAAGAGTACTTGTACTTTTGATACAGGACAACTCATTGGCTGGTCTACAAGCTTTGGTCCCATGTTCGTGTTACAGATCCGGTGTTGTTTTTGCTGGATTATTAAATTCTCTTTAATTTTTTGTTGGGCCACATGTTTATAATGTTTATGAATCATTAAATATCAGCAAATGTGAAGTTGTCGAGTGGCTAGCCGCATGCACTCGATTGGTACGTCACTGATTCGATCTAACACGCCAGTTTCAGTTTTTATCTTATAGTTATACTCCTAGTTTTTATTTTATAATTTATCAGTTTTTTCCTGAGGGCCTTATTGTAAGAAAATAATTCCGGGGTTTTCTTGCAAAAACCAGGCCACACACCCTTGTCACCGACAACGGGCCCCATGGCATGCTGGCGCGCCTCCTCAGCTTCGCGGTCGTATACAAATGCCATTAGAACCGTATATGGACGTCCAAACCAAGTTATGGAACTAGTTCAATGTATTTTGCAAGTTCAGGCACTAAAATGCACATCCATGGCAAGTTCAAGCACCACTGGTGTATTTACCTCTTCTATTTTCATAACAAGTTTACGTCGTCCTGTGGTACATGTGCAATCTCTTGAATTTTCAGCTGTTATAACTTCTGCTGTTCAGATATGATACGGTATAATTGGCCCTAACCAAACACGCTCTAATCTTGATAGTTTTGGACCTGTTCTATAACATTCAGTTGACTATTTCTGTAACGCGTATGCAAGCTTTATTGTTTGAAGGACCTTTCCATTGGTTTCTTGTTTGGATTATTTTGTCTTTTGTACATCGCATAGTCAGTAACCAGCAGTTAGAGACAACAATGTTTGTAGCAGTTAATTAAAGATAGCATAATCGGAGAATAAACAGTCTACTAAACCTAAAAAAGAACATCCTTTCGCAGACAACAACTTAAGAGTTGACGGAAGTTTTTTTTCTCGAATACGCACAAGCATGCGTATCATTCATTATAGAAAGAAGGGGAGGAAGAGCTCCCAAAGTCATATTTACAATGCTTATTTACATGTGGATTTTTAATCCACACTACCCGGATTTCTACAAGGACTACTCACTAACACCCCACACCACTTGTGTTTCCTCCACCCCTCTTGGCTCACTAGTGCAGAACCGGGCTTTAGCGCCGGTTCGTAAGGGCCTTTAGTACCGGTTGGTAGCACCAACCGGTACTAAATGTTTGGGGGAGTTTTGGTTTTAATTTTTATTTTTCCATTAATTTTGTGTTTTCCATTTAATTCTTTTTTGTTTGCTGGTATTTTACGATACTACATATTGTACACGTTATGCATATATATAAATAGATTTTCTCGTAGAACCGATCATATATATATAATCGAATGTCTCACAACCACCATTAATTATTCACACATACACATGTATATATATATATATACAATTTCTCCTACATGTTGCCTTGGTGCCTTCGGAGCACGATGACAAGTGGTTCATGGGGGCGGTAGCGGGTAATAGTATTCTCCTTTGGGATATATGACCTGGTCGAGCAAAAATCCCGCTATTTCCTCTTGAAGTGCTCGTATGCGCTCTGTTGATAGGAGCTGGTCCCGCACTTCTTTGAACTGTTAAGAAGGAGATCAATATGCATGTGTATTAGTTGTGTGACTAGATATCGACAATCATGTAAGATTTGTGAATAGTGTTCTGGCAAACGTACCCAGTCCTGTCTATCAGATCTGCTCCTTTCGGACGTCATCATGAGAATGTTCTCGCAAACGTAGTATGCACACACTTCAGTCCCCGGCGCCTGCTTCAGGGCCTTTACGAGAATATAATTTAATCAGATAATAATTAATCAAGCATGTTAATTAATTAATGGTATTGAAACAAGAATTAAAGAGATGGTAGCTAGCTAGCTAGTACTACTTAATTACTTACCTTGGGTCGATACCAACATAGCTTTTGTCGCCATTTTCGTGGAGTCACCTTGATGTACTTTGCCCAAGCCCTGCCCGCCGGCAAAGAAAATTAATAAAGGGGTTATTAAAAATAGTTCATATCAGGAAATGACGAAGTAAATAGGGCGAGATATAGTTAATAATGATTGAAATTACCGGTCGACTATCCCCTTCACGATGCTGTAGTCACTATCTTTTTTAAGTAGTGAGTCCAGTACTTCAACTTTTCCTTCGTCAACTTTAATGTCTAACAAGATCCAGTGAAACCTGCATGCGCATACGTTTGCATGTATAAATTAAGCGGGCATGTGCATAACACTAATCAACTATAACCCTAAACCATATACACTTATTAACATCTAGCTAGTAAGCAAAAACAGAATTTGTAGTACAAGACAGTGTGACTCACTCGAAGTTGTAAGGAAGTAGTATATCTTCACTGCTATTGAGGCGCTTCAAGAACTCTAGCATGTTTTTCTCTACATCTTGTCCACACCATTCCAATTTCCATGTGTATTCATTAACGATATTTGGGTCAATGAACCCAATGCCATAGTGTCCAGCTTTTTTCATTTCATACATCTTCATCCTGCATAATACCACAGAAAAGAATATATAGTGAGGATATATAATTACAGGTAATTAATAAACAATCAATGAGCACTAGAGCTAGCTTGAGACTTAAATTACAGAAAGAAATCACTTACAGACAATAGCAACTGACGACAGATTTGTCGAGTGCATCTTGATTGAATAACTGAAATAGTTCTGAATACTCAACGGACAGAGCTTTTTTATTGAAGTAATGATCTTCCTCGACTTGCACCATGAGGGACTCTTGGAACTCTTGGTAATTTTCATGTACCAATCATGCAATTCATACATTCTCGTTGGGAGGTTCTTGACCTCCTCGGGCTCGACCAAAGGTTGGCCCCGGACATATTTCCGTTTTATTCCCTCCTCTCTAAGCGGAGACATGGGCTCGATACCGAGGAGTTGTCCAACAGTGATCTTGAGCATTTCAGCCTTCATTATATGCTCCTCAGTTATTACCACATCGCCCAGCTCGGGAACTAAACGGTTTGCCCACAATAATATTGGGCGCGCGTACTCTCATGTGTTGTTGGCACAACAAGCGGGGGGATCGATTGCGCCGCCTGTTCTCCCAGCTGGGGAACGGTTTTCCCGCATTTTTTGATAGCTGCTTGTTGGCTCGAGCTCGAGCTCGCTTCTTTCTGTAGTCGTGCTTGATGTGCCTTCCTGATTTGGCGCTCATAGTCTGAGTCAACAGGCTTGGGAGCTGGTGGTCTAGCCATACGAATGAAGTGGTCAATCTTTTCCTCAAGCACTTTCTCCCTCGGCGGCGGTGCCGGTTTTGTTCCAAAATGGGCGTCCACTTCAGCCCGCACTATGGCATCGTTTTGCTCCTCGGTCATGTCGTAAGGCCTCTGAGGAAGAGGAGCGAGGCTGCTTGGACCAAATTTATATCGCTTGTCTCCACCTGTACTTCCTGTACTACCTCGACTCGTACCGCTACGCACCATAGCTGCAGCGTGTCTCTTCTGCAATTGCTGAGGCGGCGGAGACGGCTGACGTGGCTGAGTTGGAGCAGGAGGAGTGGCCTGACGCTGTGCCGGACTTGAAGCAGGAGGTGTGGCCTGACACGGTGTCGGACTTGAAGCAGGAGGTGGCTGTGCCGGACTTGAAGCAGGAGGTGTGGCCTGACACGGTGTCGGACTTGAAACAGGAGGAGTGGCCTGACGCTGTGCCGGACTTGAAGCAGGAGTCTGCTCACGCGTTCGTGGACTTGGAGGAGCGGGAGTATGCTGACACGGTGGCGGACTTCGAGGAGGAGTCGGCAGACGCGGTGTCGGTGGACTTCGAAAGATGATGCAATCCTTTCTCCTTAGGATGATACAATGTATGGCCTCTCCCAGTGTGTGCTCGTCGTCACCTCCAGGAATGTCAAGCTGTAGCCCCGAATATGGGTCCACCACCTCATCAACCAAGACACGAGCATAGCCCGCTAGAATCGGGGGCAATGGAAGGTTGCTTCGGGGGTAAGTGTAAAAGCAACGGCGTCTGCCACCTTCATGGATATGCTCTTCATTTTGAAGTGTAGCTCACAGTTAGTGTTCTCTATGATGTCATCCACAGGGTATGTATCCAGCAGTGTGTCGCCCGGGACGGAACCAACGCTGCTTCTCGGCATGGATGGGACGGTGCTATCCAATGCTGGATGATCATCCGCTTGCTGTTGCCGCTGCTGTGACCCCCTTTCCTGGATAAGCGAGTCGATCTGCTGCTGCTGCTGCTGGAATTTGAGTGCCAAGTCCGCGTGCCTTGCTTCTAGGCCTTTAAGGCGTTCCGCGTCCTGCTTCCTCTGCTCCTCCTCCAGCTTCCTCTTCTTCTCCTCCTCCATCTTCTTTCTTGCACGGGTCCTATAGTCGTCGTTCCATTCCGAAAAGCCCTCATACCAAGGAATAACGCCCTTGCCTTGTGTTCTTCCCGGGTGTTCAGGATTTCCCAGGGCGCGCGTAAGCTCGTCGTTCTCTCTGTTGGGCGTCAACACCCCTTTTCGAGCAGCTTCTATTGTGTCAAGTAACTTTTGTTGTGCTCCTTTTAGACTTGCCTTCTTCGAAACCAGGCCTGTCTTCGGATCCAACGCCCCCCATGCGCATAGAACCAAGTTCTGCACCTGGGGGGCCAGCTCCTAGTAACCGGAGTGACCGCTGCATCCTCCATCTCTTGCTCAGACTTATCCCACTTAGGCATTGCCACCGCGTAGCCACCTGGACCCAGCCTATGGAACTGCGTTTTTTTTGCGGCATTGGCCTTTTTTTTCTCGACCGTTCCTTAGATAATTCTGATTCCTTGAATTTCATGAAAGCGGGCCAGTGTTCTCTTTGCTTCTCAAGTGTTCCCTTGAATTCTGGAGTCTTCCTTTCTGCAGCGAGGTAGTTGGCCCATACAGTTTTCTTGTGGGTGTTGAATGCAATTGCCATCTTCTTAAGAGCAGCGTCCTTGAATTTCTGCACATCTGCATCAGTGAAATAATCTGGTAGGGTGAAATGTTCCATCAGAGATTCCCAAAGCTTTTGTTTTGCTCTGTCGTCGACCCAAGTCTGGGCATTTAGTTTTTGGCTCTTTCCATTCTTGAATGGAGATTGGGAGTTGGTCCTTCACAAGAACTCCGCACTGACGAACGAACTTGTTTGCAATGTTCTTAGGCGTGACGGGTTCGCCACTAGCTTTGATGGAATCGATGTTGTACTTTACACCCTCCTTCAACTTTTTGCCCGGGCCGCGCTTTGTCCTGCTGTCTGTAGAAGCAGATTTGCTCGATCCGGAGGGCTGAAAGAAGAAAGATCGTTTCGTTAATATATCTTCAAATAAAAAAACATGTGATGATCACTAGATGCCTGCTTATATAAATATACCTCGCCGGTAGTCTTTGTTATTTCAAGATCAACATTCTATTCGTCATCATAATCATTGTCTGCGTCATCATAATCATAATCATAGTTCATGACTTCACCAGCTCGGTCGTCGAGATCGAATAGCTTATCATCACCCTCCCCGGTATTGTTCAGATATTGGGAGCCGTCATTTGCTTCATTCAGATCATCTGGCCTGTTAGGGCTGCGTATGATCTCGAATAGGGCCTCTTCTCCCTCTCTGCCGGTATTGTCTGCCATAGCTTTTATTTAACTAATACAGAAGAAATATAAAACAATTTAGTATTCAAATTACAATGCATGGATGCAATCAATAAGGAAAAACTGAATCATATAGTACATAATATGCATCGTCTCGAATAATATATAATCTCGAATACATCGTCTCGAATAATATATAATCTCGAATACATCACTGGCTAGGTAGCTAATAAAGATCGAATACTATAGAAGAATCTATGCCACTCGCGGTTCCTGGGGCGCGGGCGATGGACACCCAAAGACAAGGAACCATCACAGGATCATATCTCCGGTCATCGGCCCAAAGAACCTGCCGGGTATTGGAGAACCTGACGTCCATAGCAGCCATGTAGCGATGGACGTGCTCGTCCTCCTCCCTGACACCACGACGCACCACCTCCGGCGGGGCCGGCTCCCTCTGCACCGAATGTGGCCCACGCGAACGCCACCAAAGGAGATCAGGGTCGACGACGGGACCCGAGGCCGGGTTCCTCACCAAGCGGCGCCCCTCCAGGTAGCACCTCCCAGTGCCAGCCCGGCGGAGCCCAGTCCCGGACATGGGTCAGCCGGACGTCGTGGCGAACGGGTCGGCAGCGAGGATGCGGGCCGGGCATCGTCGAGAACAAATACTATATGCCCGCAAAAAGTAACATTTTTAAATGTGATTGGATTATGACTTATATGCAAATTCTAAATTTCTATAACTAAAATTATAAGAAACTAAAAACTAACATTTCTATAACAATTTGAAATTAATCTAATTCATCTAGCTAAAAGTAACATTTCTAAAATTTCTAACATTTCTAACATTTCGATATACTATTTGACATTAATCTAATCTAATTAATTAATTCATCTAAAACATTTGTATAAAAAACAGAAAAAACTAAAAACAGAATCCTGTGTATGTGTGTGCGTGTGTGTGTGTGTGCGTGTGTGTGTGCACGCGCGCGTGCGCGTGTGCACCTACGGCGTCGGCGGCGCGGCGGCTTCGATTGGAGGGAGGAGAGGGGCCGGGGAGAGGGGCTCACAGCGCGGGCGACGGCGAGGCGACGGGACGGCGAGGCAGAGGGGACCGCGACGGACGGCGACGGGGACGGCGACGGGGGCGGCGATGACGGGGACGGCGACGGGGGCGGCGATGAGGGGCGGCGACGGGGGCGGCGACGAGGGGCGGCGGCGACGGGGCAGAGGAGAAGAAGCAGAGGGAGAAGGAACTGACGAATTTTTTTGAAGTGTTTTCTTATATAGAGCCCCCCTTTAGTACCGGTTGGAGCCACCAACCGATACTAAAGGTCTGTTTTGGCCAGGCGAAGCGGCGGGAAGCGCAGCCCCTTTAGTACCGGGTGGTGGCTCCAACCGGTACTAAAGACCACCCTTTAGTACCGGTTGATGCCACGACCCGGTACTAAAGGGGGTGCGCTGCCAGGCGAGGGGCGCTGAAGTTTAGTCCCACCTCGCTAGTTGAGGAGCGCCAAGACCAGTTTATAAGCCCCGGTGCGGGCACTGCATTGAGCTCCTCTCAAAAGCAGGCCTTTTGGGCCTACCTCTCCTACTCTGCATGTGGGCCTACTGGGCTTGCGGGCCTGCATCCTGGCCCAACTACAGGTTGGGTTTCTAGTCGTATGCAGGCCGCTCTGGCCCAGTAGGTGGGCTTTTTTTTTCTTTTTTTTGCTTTGTTTATTTTTGAGTTGTCTTTTGCTGTATTTAGAGTTTCTTTGTGAATATTTTTGCTTTAGGTACAAAAAGTTACAAACTTTTTGTTAGTGCCGGTAGTTTTCAAATTTGAATAGTTTAAATTTTGAATTATTTGAAATTTGTGTGAATCACTAGTTTGTGAATAGCTTAACTTTGAAAATAGATTTTTCAGTGATTCTTTTTTCTTATGTTTAATATTAGTGTGTTTTATCATTATATTCAATTTGGTAATGCTTAGGTTATTTAAAAAATGAAATACCATGCCAACTTTCAACCTTTTCTGAGTTCATTTGGAATGCTTTTCAATTTCAGGGTCATTTAGCTGAAAAAATCAGTAAATGCGTTTCAAATGCCAAAACACATAACTACCCTAACTATTACAGAGATTCCCTCCTAGGTGTGAAACACAGAAGAAAGTGATGATAGTGAAGCTGATCACATCCCAGATCTTTGGGTGTGAAACTTTTTCTTCGCGTGTGTCCCTTTGCGCCGTAGCCATGAAAAATCTTCATCATTTAACTGGATGCTCGGGTCAATATTCATTGTGAATGGAGCAATTTCATCAAACTTTTCATAATCTTCTGACATGTCTGTCTTGTCATCCACTCCCACGATCTTTCTCTTCCCAGAAAGAACTATGTGGCGCTTTGGCTCATCTTATGATGAATTCGCTTCCTTATCTTTTCTTTTTCTCGGCTTGGTAGACATATCCTTCACATCGAAAACCTGTGCCACATCATTAGCTAGGACGAATGATTCGTCTGCATACGCAAGATTGTTGAGATCCACTGTTGTCATTCCATACTGCGGGTCTTCCGTTACCCCGCCTCGTGTCATATTGACCCATTTGCACCAAAACAAAGGGACCTTCAAACCACGTCCATAGTCAAGTTCCCATATCTCCTCTATGTAACCATAATATGTTTCCTTTCCCGTCTTGGTTGTTGCATCAAAGCGGACACCACTGTTTTGGTTGGTGCTCTTCTTATCTTGGGCGATCATGTAAAATGTATTACCATTTATCTCGTACCCTTTGAAAGTCATTATATTCGAAGATGGTAAATGGGACAGCAAGTACAGGTCATCTTCAATAGAGGCGTCATGCATGGTACGTGTCTGCAACCAGCCGGCGAAACTCCTAGTTTGTTCACGTGTAATCCAGTCATTAGACCGCTCCGGGTGTTTGGAGCGTAGAAAATTCTTGTGTCCGTCCATATACGGAGCCACCAAGGCGGAATTCTGTAGAACTGTGTAGTGTGCTTCAGTGAGAGAATGTCCGTCCATACATATTTTTTTATTCCCTCCTAGCGTGCCTTTTCCATCCAGTCTGCCCTTATGCCGCGATTCAGGAACACCAATCGGCTTAAGGTCAGGAATAAAGTCAATACAAAACTCAATGACCTCCTCATTTTCATGGCCCTTGGAGATGCTTCCTTCTGGCCTAGCACGGTTATGAACATATTTCTTTAAGACTCCCATGAACCTCTCAAAGGGGAACATATTGTGTAGAAATACAGGACCCAAAACGTTAATCTCTTCGCATAGGTTAACTAGGACGTGCGTCATGATGTTGAAGAAGGATGGTGGGAACACCAACTCGAAACTGACAAGACATTGCACCAAATCATTCTCTAACCTTGGTATGATTTCTGGATCGATTACCTTCTGAGAGATTGCATTGAGGAATGCACATAGCTTCACAATGGCTAATCGAACGTTATCCGGTAGAAGCCCCCTCAATGCAACCGGAAGCAGTTGCGTCATAATCACATGGCAGTCATGAGACTTTAGGTTCTGGAACTTTTTCTCTGCCATGTTTATTATTCCCTTTATATTCGACGAGAAGCCAGACGGTACCTTAATACTGAGCAGGCATTCAAAGAAGATTTCCTTCTCTTCTTTGGTAAGAGCGTAGCTGGCATGACCCTGATGTATGCCGTCTTTTCCATGCATACGTTGTGGTCCTCCCGTGCCTCTGGTGTATCTTTTGTCTTCCCATACACGCCCAAGAAGCCAAGCAGGGTCACGCAAAGATTCTTCGTCACGTGCATCACGTCGATTGTAGAGCGGACCTCTAGGTCTTTCCAATAGGGCAGGTCCCAAAATATAGATTTCTTCTTCCACATGGGTGCGCGTCCGTCAGCGTCACTCGGAACAGGTTGTCCGCCAGGACCCTTTCCAAAGACTACCTTCAAATCCTTGACCATATCATGTACATCAGCACCAGTACGGTGGTGAGGCTTCGTCCGGTGATCTGCCTCACCTTTGAAATGCTTGCCTTTCTTTCTTACGGGATGCCTGCTCAGAAGAAATCGACGATGTCCCAGGTACACATTCTTCCTACAATTGTCCAAATATATATTGTTGGTATCATCCAAACAGTGCGTGCATGCGCGATATCCCTTGTTTGTCTGTCCTGAAAGGTTACCGAGAGCAGGCCAATCATTGATGGTCACGAACAGCAAGGCCTTTAGGTCAAATTCTTACCCCATGTGCTCATCCCACGCACGTACACCTATTCCATTCCACAATTGTAAGAGTTCTTCAACTAATGGCCTTAGGTACACATCAATGTCGTTGCCGGGTTGCTTAGGGCCTTGGATGAGCACTGGCATCATAATGAACTTCCGCTTCATGCACAACCAAGGAGGAAGGTTATACAAACATAGAGTCACAGGCCAGGTGCTATGGTTGTTGCTCTGCTCCCCAAAAGGATTAATGCCATTTGCGCTTAGACCAAACCATACGTTCCTTGCGTCATCTGCAAAGTCCTTCCCGTAATTTATCTCGATTTTTCTCCACTAAGACCCGTCAGCGGGTACTCTCAACTTTCTGTCTTTCTTACGGTCTTCTTTGTGCCATCGCATTGCCTTGGCATGCTCTTTGTTTTGAAACAAATGTTTCAACCGTTGTATTATAGGAGCATACCACATCACCTTGGCAGGAATCTTCTTCCTGGTGCGCTCGCCCTCGACATCACCAGGGTCATCGCGCCTGATCTTATAGCGCAATGCACTGCATACCGGGCAAGCGTTCAAATCCTCGTACTCACCGCGGTAGAGGATGCAGTCATTAGGGCATGCATGTATCTTCTGCACCTCTAACCCTAGAGGGCAGACAGCCTTCTTTGCTTCGTACGTACTCTCGGGCAATTCGTTGTCCTTTGGAAGCATATTCTTTATCATTACCAGCAACTTTCCAAATCCCTTATCAGATACACCATTCTCTGCCTTCCATTGCAGCAATTCCAGTGTGGTGCCCAACTTTTTCTTGTCAGTTTCGCAATTCGGGTACAACAATCTCTTGTTATCCTCTAACATGCGCTGCAACTTCTTCTTCTCCAAATCACTTGCGCAGTTTCTCTTTGCATCGGCAATGGCCCGACCTAGATCATCAGCGGGCTCATCTGATGCCTCTTCTTCAGCTTCCTCCCGCATTGCCGGCTCAGCTTCTTTCCCCATTGTTTTATCATCGTATTCAGGGAACCCATGGCCAGGATAGCTGTCGTCGTCCTCTTCTTCTTCATTGTCTTCCATCATAACCCTCTTTCTCCGTGCTTGGTCCAAACATTATAGTGGGGCATGAAACCGGACTTAAACAGGTGGACGTGAATGGTTCTTAACGTAGAGTAATTGTGATCATTCTTACAGACTAAACATGGACAAGGCATAAAACCATCCGCCCGCTTGTTTGCCTCAGCCGCAAGCAGAAAAGTTTGCACGCCATTAATGAACTCGGGAGAGCATCGGTCATCGTACATCCATTGTCGGCTCATCTTCATTACACAACACCGAAAAGACCAAATTAATACAAGTTCATACATAAAGTTCATACAAGACTTAAATGCAACAAACAAATAACTCTCTAACTAAAGCATTTAAATGCAACAACAAATGTGATCAAGATCGCAACTAAGGTAACAATTGATCCAACAGCATAATGATACCAAGCCTCACTATCAATGGCATATTTTCTAATCTTTCTAATCATCAAGCGCATTTTCTCCATCTTGATCTTGTGATCATCGACGACATCGGCAACATGCAACTCCAATTCCATCTTCTCCCCTCAATTCTTTTCAATTTTTCTTTCAAATACTCGTTTTCTCTTTCAACTAAATTTAACCTCTCGACAATAGGGTCGGTTGGAATTTCTGGTTCACAAACCTCCTAGACAAAAATATCTATGTCAACTTGATGGGCAAAATTTGTCATAAACACGAAATGCAACAACTAGTTTTAAAGGAGAATATACCACATCCGAATCATAACAAGGACGAGGGCCGGCGGGGACGGATATCAAAACCATGGCACTATGTATAACAAACAACGTACGGGTAAGATAATTATACGAGTAACTATATATCCAAATCACATAAACATCAATTTGGTAATGTAAAACATTCACGAACAAGAGGCTCACCACAAGGTGGTGCCGGCGACGGAACGGTGCGGGCGATCGACTGTGGTTACGACGGAGATTTAGAAGGCACTAAGTAAACCACACCTACATATGCAAACTAAGTGTTATTTTTGACCTCAAATTGCATATAAATCAAATACTAGCACATATATTTCCTCCCAAATTACTAAACTCATAAATTAATCACTATACAAAGCATTGCAAGAGCTAATCTAGCAATGAGAGATGAAAGGACAAAGTTGCTAACCTTTGTGATCATTTGAATGGATGGGGGCCTTCAAATCTTGACAAATTTTGGGCAAAATGTGTGATGAGCTCGAGAGGAAGAGGGGAAGAACAGAGATGAGAGGGGAAAGGGGAAGAACAGAGCGAGCTCGGGTGGACGAAGGGTTTATGTAGGACGACCTTTAGCACCGGTTCGTGCCACGAACCGGTACTAAAGGTGCTGGAGGGGCCCCGGACTGACAACATCCTGCCACCACACACTTCAGTACCGGTCCGTGGCACGAACCGGTGCTAAAGGTCGGCCACGAACCGGTACTAATGAAAGCGGCCTGCTAGCCGTTGGAACCGGCACTAATGCACACATTAGTGCCGGCTCAAAAGCAAACCGGCACTAATGTGCTTGACATTTGACCCTTTTTCTACTAGTGGTTTCCCTCTAAACAGGCCGACCCGGTCCCATATCTTGGTCTCCTCCTTCATTTTTCCGATGATTTGAGCAGCCGAAGGTGTTGCAGCGTTGAAAACCACATCATTTCGATGTTTCCATATCATCCACATCCCAAGTAGACATTGGGCTCTCCTAACCTTCGGGCTTGCCGCACACGCCTCCTGTCTTGAGCACCATGCCTCTAAAGTCTCATCCCATTGAGGCTCAAAGGTTGTCGATCCAGTGAATCGCCCCATCTCCAACCACACTTGCTTTGCTAAGGAGCATTCCAACATGAGGTGCTTGATCGTCTCATCCTCCTGGCTACACAGAGGGCAGGTGTCCTGATGTGGCAGGCCTCGGCGTAGCAGTCTATCCGACGTCCAGCACCTGTTCCTGATTGCTAACCAGGCAAAAAAGCGGCACCTCAGAGGCGCTTTGGAATCCCAGGTAAATGCAGCTGTTGCAGATGTCTCCCTCACTGCAAATCGTGCTTCATATGCCGATCGGGCCGAGTATCTTCCATCGTTTTCCCACGACCACTTGACCAGGTTATCCACCCCTTCAGTTAATTGTGTTGCAGAGATCATTGGCCACAGGTTGATGAACTGCTCCAATTCTTCTTCCTGAAGATCCGGTCCAATATCCAGCGCCCATTGGTTGTTCATTATTGCCTCCGAGACCAATCTTGATTTCTTGGTTCTCTTCGGCACTCTGTCATATATTGCCGGAGCAAGGTCACTTATCCTAGACCCATCAATCCACCTATCTTCCCAGAGTAGTGTGGCTCGCCCATCTCCAATCACTGTCCTTGCAGTCGCTTGCACAAGCGCTCGTGATTCTGCCGGCACCCTAATTGGAAACTCTGCCCAAGCTCTTGTCTTGTCGTACTTCTGCAGCCATGGCCATCGTGCTTGGAGTGCCTTGTTCAACCAGTGTAAGTTCGGCAAACCCAATCCTCCTGCCCATTTGGGTGTACACACCGTGTCCCAAGCCACCGAGCAGTTGCCACCATGGGCATCCTTCTTCCCACACCACAGAAATCCTCTGCATATTTTGACAAGGGCCGACAGGATCCTGGGTGGTAAGTCCAGGGCTAGCATCGAATGCACTGGTATAGCACAGAGGACGGACTGAATTAGTAGTAATCGGCCACTTTTGGGTAACATGGCTTCTTTCCATAGGGGTAGGCAGTCAACTGCGCGGTCCACTAGCCCTTGAAGTTGCGCAGCTGATTGTTTTCGTAGTGTAAGTGGTAATCCTAGGGGAACACTCCGTTTGCACATCCCAGGTGGGCAGCAACAATCTGTAACTCATCCTGCGAGCACCTGATTGGCAAGGCTGCACTTTTGCTCATGTTGACCACAAGTCCCGATGCTTCTCCAAAGACCTTCAAGATCGCTCCACAAACTCTTGATTCTAACTCATTCGGCTTAAAGAAAACCACCACATCATCAGCAAACATAGAAACCCTCTGCTTGAGACCTGATCTCGCGAGTGATTCGAGCAATCCATGTTCAGTTGCTAGCTTGAACATAGCCCGTAGCGGCTCCATACACAGGATGAAAAGCATTGGAGACAATGGATCTCCTTGACGAAAACCCTTGCAAGCCATAACCGGTCTTCCTGGGATCCCATTGACCATTATTCTTGTGGATGATGTAGCTAGCAATCCACAAATCCACGATATCCACTTTGTGCCAAACCCACATCTTCTAAGTATTTGCAATGCAAACGGCCACAGGATGGAGTCAAAAGCTTTTGTGATATCTAGCTTTAGAAGCACCGCTGGCGATTTCAGGGCATGAAGTCTTCTTGTTGTGCCTTGAACAAGCATGAAATTATCATGAAGTGAGCGGCCCTTCACGAATGCACTCTGATGTTGCCCAATCAGCTTAGGCAAGTCCTCCGCAAGTCTTGTGGCCAGCTCTTTGTCAAAGATCTTGATCGGTCCACTTATAAGGCTAACTGGGCGGTAGTCTTTGATATCCATCGCCCCCTCTTTCTTAGGCAGGAGCGAAACCAGAGCTTTGTTGATTGCCACTAATCCCCTCATGTCTTCTTCGTGAAAGTGCTCCATGGCTCTCATGAAATCTCCTTTAATAATAGTCCAACACGTTGCAAAGAAACGACCTGTAAACCCATCGGGGCCTGGGGCTTTGTCGAACGGCATGGCTTTGATTGCCATGAACACTTCCTCTTCCGTAAACGGCTCCTCCAACCTGGAGAGATCGAGTGATGGAAGATCCAAATTATCTAGGTTGATAGTGCATGTTCTTGGTGTTGTTGTCCCGAAAAGCTCCTGGAAATACTCATCCACCACCTCAGCAATCTTTTCCTGCCCTGTGTACACAGATCCCTGATGTTGTAGAGTCACAATTGTATTCCTCCTCTGCCTGTGCCTTACATGCCGCTGGAAATAAGCTGTATTCGCATCCCCGACCTTCAGGTCCAGCAACCTGGAACGCTGCCTTGCCATGGTGCGCTCGAGGGAGCAGAGCCAAGCAGCTTTCTCTTGAGCAACTTGCAGAGGTTGTACTCTTGGAGCGAGAGCGTCCGAGATTCCATGGCCACATCTAGTCTTGCAATGATCTCCATGGCAATGGCAAGTTGTAGGCGTATGTTCCCAATCCGGCGATCATTCCAGCTTTGTAATGCTTTCGCGGTGGCATGCAGTTTGTCGTCGAGTACCAAGAAGGGATTTCCTTGGGATGAGACAGATTGCCACGCCTGTTGAACCACCTCCATAAACCCCTCCGCCTTGGGCCAGAAACACTCAAACTTGAATCTTCTTCCCACTTCAAAGTCCGCGTCTAGACCCACCAATAGTGGGCAGTGATCGGATGTTGCTGATCCAAGTGCAGATAGCATGCTTCTCGGGTAGATATCCTCCCACGTGTTAGTAACAAAAACATGGTCGATCTTCTCCATCGTCGGGTCCCGACGCTCATTGGTCCACGTATATCTTCGACCATTTAGGTACAACTCCTTTAGCTCAAGTCTATTGAGCATCGAGCGAAACCGAGCCATCATCCGCCTGTTTATCGTGACCTTGTTGTTGTCCTCGGGGTTGACAAGTAAGTTGAAATCTCCTAAAAGTGCCCACAGTCCCGCGTGTAAATCACGGACATCTCTTATTTCCTGCATAAACTCCACCTTCTCGTTCTCCCCTTGCGGTCCATACACGCCCGTTAACCACCATAGCGGTGCCCCTTCTTGCTTGACCAGGACAGTGAGTGTGTTTGCCGTGATGTGCCTATTGGTGATTGACACCACCAGCGGATCCCAAGCTATGAGAACTCCACCCCTAGTGCCATGCGCCGGAACGTAAAAGAAGTGATCAAATCTATTGCCAAGACATTGTCGTACAACCTCATCAGTCACTACTTCCATCTTTGTCTCCTGGAAACACACAATATCCACTTTGGCTGCCACAACAACTTGATAGATAGCCGTACGACGCGCTGGGGAGTTTAATCCCCGCACATTCCACACCAGAATTTTGGGTGGTTGTGTTGCCGTGACACGATGCCCACGCGTATCCACCTAGGACGGGGCTTCTGCCCGACGGCCACGACATCTTCGTCTCCTTGCAGTGGTAGGATCGACGCATCCCAGCCAAAAAGAGGTAGGATCGCTTGAATGTGGGAGTCTACAAGTGGCTTGTCGAAGAGCCGTGCATAGGCTTGAAGTGCCTCGTCGCTGATCTGATCTCCTTCGTTCGCCAGGCATAGCTTCTTTATTATGGCCGCTTGCTGTTTTGATGCCTTGGAGCCCCGCCCTCCTTTTGCCAACCGTACGCTTCTCCTTGCTGTCGTAACTGCAGCCCTTTTCTGGCGTGGCCTTCGCTGCTTGGTTGTCACGTTGCGAGTTGCCGGCTGTGCCAGGAGAGGTGAGACGTCCTGCCGCAACTCAGAGCAAAAGATCTGGACTCGTCTTTGCGGGGTTTGCATTTGGCCCTCTGAAACCTCCTGTCCCTCCTGCTGTTCCGAAAGGCTCACGAGAAACCATCCAGAATTGGGCGTGCATGGAGATGTCCCATCCCCATGCAGAGTGGGCCCCATCTCCCTTGTCCTATCCTCTGCCTGATCCACCGAGCCCTTCAATAGGCAAGTGTCGAAGCTCATCGTATCTTCCTCGTTTGGCGTGAGATCCTGACCAACTGATGCCTCCAGCTGGCTCTGGGGCAGTTGCAGGTCCCACGACCCCACCCTAACCGTGGGGGAATCCCCAGGCCAAGCAGTCTGGGCCTCGCATGGGGTGACCAGTTGGGATGGGCGCGTCGCTTCCTCCCGCTGGCCATCCAAATCTGCGGGCCCCACTAGCTGCTCCTCGGCCTGCCCCTCTGGCTGGACCGGGAAACTTCTACCCTGCTGTCTCGTACCGCCTTGCCCGGACACGCTCCCCAACCATGAGCTGTCACGCTCCACTGCATGGCCTACCACGCTTGGCTCCGATAGGCCATCTCCATCATCCATGAGATCACTAGGAGACTGGCCCGCTGCATGGCCCGCCACACTTTCCGTACCTGATCCACTGAGCTCACCCACGACGAGGATCACGCCAGCACCACCGCTTGAATCCACCGCTGAGCAGTCAAACCTGCTTTGTTGACCATCCAGCTCCTGGGCGCCGCCCTGAGCCGCCGGCAATGGGGCCGACGCCGACGAGGACGCACCCGGAGAGGCCCCAGGCAGGGGGCGTGGTGCATGAGGCCAGGCCGGATGCCCCGAGATGCCCTATCCTGACCACCATGGTTATCATCACCCGACGACGGCGACGGCGGCGGCGGCGGTGGCGGCGGCTTCGCACCGGCAAAGTCGCCCACCCGAATAGCGCTGCCTTCCTGGGTAATACGCACCGGGTACCACAAGGCATCCCCGCCATTTGCGGCGGCTAGAACGAGCTCACCGCGACTACCCTGTTCCTCGACGACTAGGATGCGCTTGGGCGGGATGCGGGCTGGATCATCCGTCCTCAACCAGACCTTGAAACCTGCCATGTCATTTCTAGACGCCGTCGAAGACGCCACCTTGACCACAATGCCCAAGCCATGGAGAAGCACCTCCGCCGTTCGCTTCGTCCACGCATTTGCGGGCACTCCCCAGAGCGCCAACGGCACCAGGAACGGCATGGAAATTGCAGTCGCCCCAGCGCGGCGAGACCACGGTGCGAACACGAGGTCGAACTCCGGCGTCCCTGCGCGCCCGCGCCCGAGCATCATGTTCCTTAGCTACACAGAACGACAGAGGACAAGGAAATGCCGCGGGTAGTACTCCCTGATTGACATATCTTGGGGCAGAAACTCTAGCTCTCCAACAATGGCGGCCGCGGCCGAAGCCAGGTCGGCGGCCTGACGAGAACCCACCACAGTGACAAGCACCGCTCCTTCCAGCTCCACCTCCATGGCCTGAAGATCAGGTCCCATCCCAAGGAACACGCAATCCACCTGGGGCTCCACCTCAACATCCGGCACTGCCAGCGACGCGCCCTGCTCAAACGGAACCGAAAAGCCGGGCCCCGCGCCGCTCCACGCCGATTCCGCGCGGACGACCTGGCTCCACGAGACCCCAAGACGGACCACACCAGCGGGCGGCGGTCCCGGCGGCGGAGGTGGCAACCGCGCCGGAGAGGAGGGGCGAGCAGCCGCAGCAGGCGCCGCCAAGGGAGGGGAGGGGGGCAGCTCGGGTGACCGGTGACGGAGAGCCGGCGGGGGCGGCAGGGTGCCACCGGAGAGGAGCTGCGCGGACGCCGGCGCTGGCTTGCGCAGTCCCGCGAGATGTGGCCTTCACCACCACACCGCACACAAAGCGGCGGCCTTGTGCACATGGCGGAGATGTGCCGGCTGTCCCCGCGGTTGTATCAGCAGCCGACGAGCTCAGCCGGGATGCGGCCCCTCGGAGGCCGCGAGAAGGGCAGGATATTCGGCCATCTGCCCGGAGGAGAGCGCCTCGCCGCCTCGGCCGGACGGCGTCTGGGCAGATCCGTCGGGCGGCGGCCGTCCCTGGCCTGCCAGCCGCCCGCCGGCGCATCACGCACCGCGGGAGGAACACCGCGCACGATGGGCCCATGCGCCGTGCCGATGACATCTGGGACCAGGACCATGGAGCGCAGGGGCAGCCTGGCCGGCGCGGCGGGCGCACCAGAGGGCGACGAGGAACCCGAGGAAGCCGCCGAGAGCGAGACCCAGGAGGCCATGGTGGACGCCGAGTCCGGAGTGAACGCCGGCGGATTTGGGTGGGCGCCGGGGCCAGAGTGGCCGCCGGTGCAGGCTCGGGGGAGGGGCTCGGGCTCGGGACGATTGTTTTCTTGTTAACAGGCTTGGCATGGCCGAGTTGACGGAAGTTACCTACATGACCCTTTACCACCTGAGCTATTCGCAGTTCTTTTGGTGGACGACACTATTTGTCCAATGTAACGTACATGATTGGCTGATTGGCAGCTTCACCACATCAACCACCTTATCCGTCATGGCCGTCTCCAACAATTCTTGATAGTTGATCTCACCAACATCTTGGGTGCTTCTGGTGCTCTGCACCAAAAGCATGTCGTGGTACCGCATGTATGGCAGCACTGCCTCCCATGCTGACAGCTTCATGACGAGGTAATGGCAGGAGCACGGCGGCATGGTCCCTTGGCTTTTTAAATAAATATTCACCGGGGAGGGAGAGACCCCAAGTGTGGCATGGTCCCTTGGCTTCGCGGCCCCACGGTAACCTGAATCATTATCAGTTTTGCTAAGTCTCAGTCAACTAAGACTTAACGAACTCTCAATCAATGTTATATTCGTGAGATCTTATATTGAGATTCGTGTAAAAAAATATCTCTTTTGCATGTTAGGTCACTTGACTGATAATTGGTTAAATCTTAATCGACTAAGACCTAGCCACACCCAATCATTATATGTATATCAACTGGGCAGACCCCAAGTGTTTACAGTAGCGAGGAAAAAGGCCAAAGGTAGAGGAGCTCCGAGGAGAAACAACAGAGGAACAAGGGGGAGGACAATCAGGGGCGGAGCACAAAGGCGTGCAACCAAACATCGACATGCTCTTGCTGGCTGCATTTGAAGTTTTGAACCGGCCACGCTAGAGCACCACATTGCCCTAGCAAGCCTTCAGCATGGCAGCCAGAGTGGCACTAGTGTAGAACAGGGCAGTATCACCGGTTCGTAAGGTCCTTTAGTGTCGGTTCTGTAACCGGTACTAAAGGGTGGGGACTAAAGGTCCCTCCCCCCTTTTAGTACCGGTTCAACACGGACCGCCACTAAAGGGCCACCACGTAGCACGAGCCAGCGCCGGGGGCGGGGAGACCTTAACACCAACCGGTACTAAAAGGTTTGGGGGTTTTGTTTTATTTTTTATTTTTGCTTTAGTTTTGTGTTTTCCATTTAATTTAGAGATTGTTTTTACATTATAATGAGTTATTAAATCACTAGGTGAAAGAACCGCGGATTAGTTTTAAGTTGATGGATCCTCTAAGTGATCAAGTAATATGGATTATTGATAATCCATATTACTTGATCACTTACCTAGGATCCATCTAGTTGAAACTAATCCGCGGTTCTTTCATAAATGATATAATAACTCATCATCATCATCATATTAATATAAAAACGCTTGCATCATATCATCACCAACAACACTAGCTAATAATCATCATAGTCATTACCACTATTTAATCATCATAGTCATTACCGCTACACCACCAACACTAGTTTAAAGAAGAAACATTCACTTGTACCAGAAGCAAAGATCATCGAGTTCAACATGGTCATGAGATTATAAGTGTTCATAAGACCACAAAAGCAAATCACTTTGAGATAGATTAAGTTTAGGACGAAGAACACGAACATGAGAGGGCAAGTACTAATAGCAGGAACTAGCTATCACTCCTACTGCTCTCTCTCAGGTAAAATAGCATAGAACATGTGTAGCTCTCCTGATTCATCATATTGGAGCATGCAGATGAACCTGTCTCCTAATCGTGGGCTGCGCTTCTGATTGCTGCCCCCTAGTACTTCTCTGCGATCGTTCACAATTTTGCTCCAGTCTTTCAATATTAAGCATTCCTCGGTTTTGAAAATCCTGAATGCACTCATGTGCGATGTAGGATGTCTTGGCCGTAAGCTAACCATTGGTATGTGACCTTTAGTCTCGATCCACTGAGGCACAACTATCATCAAACGTCCCTGTTGAAGAACATCAGATAGTAACATACTTAGCAATGAAGTTTAGCTTGAAAAATAATGTATGCAAAAGATGCATTGAGGACAAATAGTAAAAAGCTTACCATCTTTCCTAAATAGATGTGACCGTAGTTCAATACGAACACTATTGGCCGCACGTTTTGAGTACTAAGATTTTCAAATCCAGGAAAATAATTTGTCTTGACAGCATTAAGATCCTCAAGCCATGAAACATAATGACTTATCTCCTCACAGTTTAGTTCAGCCCCGGGACAGTGGACGGTCCTGTCTACCAAGCGCCAGACATGTTTGCTTGAATGGAAATAAGCTGTCAATAGAAATTAGTTGTCAATTATTTTTGAATAAACAATATCGAAGACCATGCTCGGTCTTCAAGTAAACTCTCTTTACCTCCATAGTTTTCTTAGGACTGAAACCTATTTTATCCAAAACAAAAATTCTTGCATGGCAGGGGACACGCTAGTAGAATAGTAAAAAATTAAAATTATAAGTTGAAGCAAATGAAGTATAAGTAATGCTTAATTACGAAAAAAGACTTGTCGTTGTGATTTACTATATCCACTTCGAAGGTCTCATCCAGCTTGATGCTGAAGCGCCTATCATCAACTAGAAAATTTCTATCGCACAGGCCGCGCTCGTCTTCGCAGTATTCGCACATACCGAAATCTTTTTCGTCGTCAGACATTTCCTATGTTCATAGTTGAAACATTAATTGATAAACACTTACTAGTTTTATTTTTTTGCGAATCACTTACTAGTTCTATTAATTCAACTAATTCAACTAGTTCTTTTAATTCAACTAGTTCAACTAAG